>NC_135989.1:6254501-6287001 GCF_053455715.1 Rhinoraja longicauda
GAATGGCGGTGCTGGTTCGAAGGGCCGAATGGCCTCCTCCTGCGCCCATTGTCTATAATGTTCATGCCACTGTTTGCTACCCAAAGATGCTGTTCCCCCAAATGGCATTTGTCCTCACTCTGACAGTGGAGGAGGCCCAGTGCAGAAAGCTCAGCGCGGGAGTGGGTAAAATGTTTGGCAACCGGGGGATCAGGCAGGTTTAGGCGGACCGAGCAGAGGTGTTCAGCGAAAACGATCGCCGAGCCTGCGTTTGGTCTCACCGATGCATGGGAGTCCACACCTGGAACAGCGGACACAGTCGATGAGGATGGAGGAGGTGCAGGTGAACCTCTGCCTCACCTGGAAAGGACGGTCGGGGTCCCTGTGAGAACTAGAAGGTCAACTAAGGAAGGGGAGGGGGAAGGAGAGAGCTGAGGTATTGTTCTGTGTCTTATGGTCTATAAGATTGGAGACAGCATGGAGAACTCATAAGGTCATAGAAACATAGAAAATAGGTGCAGGAGTAGGCCATTCGCCCTTCGAGCCTGCACCACCATTCAATATGATCATGGCTGATCATCCAGCTCAGTATCCTGTACCTGCCTTCTCTCCATACCCCCTGATCCCTTTAACCACAAGGGCCACATCTAACTCCCTCTTAAATATAGCCAATGAACTGGCCTCAACTACCTTCTGTGGCAGAGAATTCCACAGATTCACCATTCTCTGTGTGAAAAAAAACGTTCTCATCTCGGTCCTAAAAGACTTCCCCCTTATCCTTAAAGTATCCATAAGTGATAGGAGCAGAATTAGGCCATTCGGCTCATGAAGTCTACTGAAGAAGGGTCTCGACCCGAAACGTCACCCATTCCTTCTCTCCAGAGATGCTGCCTGACCTGCTGAGTTACGACAGCTTTTATGTGTCTACCTTCGGTTTAAACCGGCATCTGCAGTTCCTTCCCACACAAGTCTGCTCCGCCATTCAATCATGGCTGATCAATCTCTCCCTTCTAATCCCATTCTCCTGCCTTCTCCCCACATCCACTCGTGAGTCCCTCTATACCAAGACGTGCGGCACGGTAGCGCAGCGGTAGAGTTGCTGCTTTACAGCGAATGCAGCGCCGGAGACTCAGGTTCGATCCTGACTACGGGTGCTGCACTGTAAGGAGTTTGTACGTTCTCCCCGTGACCTGCGTGGGTTTTCTCCGAGATCTTCGGTTTCCTCCCACACTCCAAAGACGTACAGGTATGTAGGTTAATTGGCTGGGCAAATGTAAAAAATGTCCCTAGTGGGTGTAGGATAGTGTTAATGTGCGGGGATCGCTGGGCGGCACGGACTTGGAGGGCCGAAAAGGCCTGTTTCCGGCTGTATATATATGATATGATATGATAAGACAGAGAGAGACAGAGAGAGAGACAGGGGGAGGGACAGAGAGAGACAGAGAGGGAGAGGGAGAGAGAGATTTTTTTAGATTTAGATTTAGAGATACAGCGCGGAAACAGGCCCTTCGGCCCACCGAGTCCGCGCCGCCCAGCGATCCCCGCACACTAACACTATCCTACACCCACCAGGGCCAATTTTTTACATTTTACCCAGTCAATTAACCTACAAACCTGTACGTCTATGGAGTGTGGGAGGAAATCGAAGATCTCGGAGAAAACACACGCAGGTCACGGGGAGAACGTACAAACCCGTACAGACGGCGCCCGTAGTCAGGATCGAACCTGAGTCTCCGGCGCTGCATTCGCTGTAAGGCAGCAACTCTACCGCTGTGAGAGAGAGAGACAGAGAGAGGCAGAGATAGAGATAGAGAGAGAGAGAGGGAGAGAGAGAGGGGTAGAGAGAGAGAGAACACCTTCAGAGTAAAGTGTTACAGTTTATTAAACAAAGTGCTTGTCAGACTTGGATGAATAGTGAGTGGCAAAAGAAGGAGCCAGGCGCTACTTGGCTGCAACCTCTGCCTTTGCTTTGAACCCCCGGGGAAATTCGGCGCCGAAGATCCCCCAGACCCGGTGGGGGGGGGGGGAAATATCCTCGTAAAAAACATTCGCAACTCTCCGAAAGAAAAAAACGGCTGATCTACAAAAATAAATGTGCACCTTAAATAAAGTATTTTATATATATATATATATATAATATATTTAAAAGTCGCTTGATCTCAATCTATTTTATATCACGCTTGTGATTTGCAATCCCTCCGGTGGTCTCCAAGGCCGAGACGTTTTATTTAATACTGATTGAGGTGGGAGGGGGGAGGGGGTGGGGTGGGGTGGGGTGGGGTGGGGTGGGTTACTGTTCTCGAGAACTGAGTGTAGGAGGGATTATTGGCAGTGGTTTGTCAATCCACTAAACGCAAGCTGTGAGCATTGCACACGGAATAGGGCAGAATCCCCCAGAGCAGGTTCCTCAAAGCACTGTTCCCAATCTCCCCAAGGGAAGGCGGGGGCAGGATATCTGTAGACCACCGCCTCCCCTCAGCTTCACAGTCTGGCTTAGGGTGTGGGCAGGGCGGGTGGGGAAGGGGGGCAGGTATTGGGAGCAGGAGGGAGAGAGGGGTAGACCCCCAGTGGGAGGGAGGGGAAGTGGGGGGAAAACGGACCGTGGGGCAAAAGACAGGGGGGAGGGTGGAGAGAGTGGTGGGGGGGGGGGCTGTGCAAGGTAGAGGGGGAGAGGTGGAGGGAGAGAAACGGGGGTGGGGGGGGGGGGAGAGAGAGGGAGGAGGGAGAGAGGGAGGGAAGGGGAGGTAGTGAGGGAGGGAGGGGGTGAGGCAGGTAGGGGGAGGGGGTGAGGGATGGAGGGGGAGGGGGGGAGGGAGGGGGTAAGGGAGGGAGGGTGAGGGGGTGAGGGAGGGGGAGGGGGTAAGGGAGGGAGGGTGAGGGGGTGAGGGAGGGGGAGGGGGTGAGGGAGGGGGAGGGTGTGAGGAAGGGAGGGGCAGGGGGTGAGAGAGGGGGAGGGGGTGAGGAAGGGAGGGGGAGGGTGTGAGGAAGGGAGGGGGAGGGGGTGAGTGAGGGAGGGGGAGGGGGTGAGGGAGGGAGGGGGAGGGGGTGAGTGAGGGAGGGTGAGGGGGTGAGGGAGGGAGGGAGAGGGGTGAGGGAGGGGGAGGGGGTGAGGAAGGGAGGGAGAGGGGGTGAGGGAGGGGGAGGGGGTGAGGAAGGGAGGGGGAGGGGGTGAGGGAGGGAGGGGAGGGGGTGAGGAAGGGAAGGGGAGGGGGTGAGGGAGGGAGGGGGAGGGGGTGAGGAAGGGAGGGGGAGGGGGTGAGGGAGGGAGGGGGAGGGGGTGAGGGAGGGAGGGGGAGGGGGTGAGGGAGGGAGGGGGAGGGGGTGAGGAAGGGAGGGGGAGGGGGTGAGGGAGGGAGGGGGAGGTAGTGGGGGAGAGGAGGTGCATCAAGGCCAACAATCTTTGAGGGAATCACTGCCCAGAGCTCAGAGTCAGGAGTGGTCTGGGTGTGGGAGGGAGTGGGGATAGTGGAGGGGGGAGGGGGTGTGGGAGGGGGTGGGGATAGTGGAGAGGGGGGTGGGAGGGGTGGGGGTGGGGATAGTGGAGGGGGAGGGGGAGGGAGGGTGGGGATAGTGGAGGGGGGAGGGGGAGGGGCAGGGAGGGTGGGGATAGTGGAGAGGGAGGGGGGAGAACCTCTGATCATTGATTGAGGGGAGGGTGGGTGGGGGGGGGGGCGGTAACAGACTCCATACCAAACACCCAAGGAGACAGAATGAAGGAAGACCCAGCACACGCTACACGGGGGAACATACATGTGAGCTTTGTGAGCAGGCGTGACACTCGTGTTGCCAGGCAACCGTGTTATTGCACACTGGGCACGGGGGCGCGGAGTGGGAGAGCCCACGCCAACGTCCGTCCGGCCCTGACCTCCGACACCTCCGACATCTCCTGACGGCTCAGAGGAAGATGATCTTCTTGGCCAGCTCCCGCTCAATGTCCGCGATCAGACTGTCAAACTCCTTGGTCCTGCCGCTGAAACACGACTCAAAGTCCAACTCATCGTCGTCACTGAACGGGTTGCCATCTTGGCCGGCGGCAGGGAACAAACTATCACCCTGTCCGTTGACCGACAACAAGTCATAATTACGTCCCCTGGTGGGATTCGAGCCGCCCTCCCGCCAGTTGCTGGGGATTGAGCCGCCGTCTAGTCTGTCCATGTGGTGTTGGCCACCATCTTGCCTGTCCGCGTGCAGTAGCCGGCCATCTTGCCCCTCCATGTGGTGTTGACGACCATCTTTTCCATCCACATGCTGTTGGCGGCCATCTTGCTTGTCCCCCTGCTGTAGACGGCCATCTTGTTTGTCCACGTGACATCGGCCGCCATCTTGTGTGTCCGCGTGCTGTTGTTGGCCATCTTGTGTGTCCGCCTGCTGTTGTCGGCCATCTTGCCCCACCGCTTGGTGTTGACGGCCACCAGTGTGACACTGGCCGCCATCTTGTTCGTCCGCAGGCTGCCGCGAGCCCGGGATGTTGGTCCCCAGGGCGGGGTCTTGGCCGCGCTCGCCCGCCTCCTGACCGCCCGCTGGCCGCAAGTAGTTGCGGCCGCAGCTGCTCCAGTCTCCGGCGTGCCGGTAGCGGGACGAGCTTGTCGAGCGGCCCACGCGGTTGCGGCACACCACCTCCTCGGCCGCCGTTGCCCCCGCCGGCGCCTGGGGCCTGGCACGCGGACACTCGCCTGCCCGCGGCCGTTCCATCGCCTCCCGCTTCTCTTTGGATCGCTCACCTGCGGGCGAGAGGAGAGGGGAGCGTGAAACATTCCCGCTGGAACTGCACGTGTCCAGGGAACCCGTGACGGCAGCAATCCCTAAACGTGTGGGTTTGCGGGTTGATTGGCCTGTGGGTATATTAGCCCTGGTGTGTGTAGAGAGTGTGTGAGAAACTTGGACAACCTGGAACTAGTGTGATCGATGGTCGGCCTGGACTCGGTGGGCCAAAGAGCCTGTGTCCACGCTCTATCTCTACACTAAACTACTTCTTCCTCTCCATTACCAGGCTTGATAAGGTCAAGGAGAAGAATTGGCCCATCAAGTCTACTCTGTCCGCCATTCAATCATGGCTGATCTATCTCTCCCTCTCAACCACATTCTCCTGCCTTCTCCCCATAACCCCTGACACCCACACTAATCAACAATCTCCACCTTTATAATACCCACTGACTTGGCCTCCACAGCCGTCTGTGGCAATGAATTCCACACCTTCTGACTAAAGAAATTCCTCCTCATCTCCTTTCTAAAGGAACGTCCTTTAATCCTGAGGCTGTGCCCTCCGGTCCTAGACTCTCCCACTAGTGGATACATCCTCTCCACATCCACTCTACCCAGGCCGCTCATTATTCTGCAAGTTTCAACTAGGTCCCCCCCCTTCATCTTTCGAGACCGTAGCGAGTACAGGCCCAGTGCTGACAAACGCTCATCATACGTTAGCCCAGGGGTGAGCTGTTGAACCCTGGGAAGACCCCGACCGACTTACTGGGCCACAGTTGGAGCAGGTAGTGCAACACCTCGATGTGCTTCTTGAAGTCCAGGGCACTGGCGAGTTCCTTGGAGTGGGAGAAGGTGCTGGAAGCATGCAGGGAGGCCTCCTGCTTCTGGCCGAGGAGAACGGGCCCAAAGCACACGGCCAGGTTCTGGCAGGTCATCTTGTTGGACTCCTGCAGAGAGGCCACCAGGCTGAGGTGGTCAAGGAGCAGGGTCAACGTGGCCTGAGGGGGGAGAGAGGGGGACCGCTACGTTACACAGAGACCCACGCATCATGGCCGCCTCAACCCCCCTTCACCCCACACCCCCCTCCACTTTCCCCCATCCCCCATCCCCTCCCCTTCCCCCCTCCACTCCCCTCCCCCATCCACCTCCACTCCCCTCCCCATCCCCCTCCACTTCCCCATCCCCACCCCTCCCCATCCCCCTCCCCTCCCCTCTCCACCCACCTTCCCCCATCCATCTCCACTCCCCTCCCCATCTCCCTCCCCTTTACCTCCTTCCCCACCTGCTCCCCAGTCCCTTTCTCTCCCCATTCCCCCTCCATTCCCTCTCCCCATCCCCCTCCACTCCCCTCCCCTCCCCATCCATCTCCATTCCCCTCCCCATCTCCCTCCCCCTCCCCTTTACCTCCTTCCCCACCTGCTCCCCAGTCCCTTTCTCTCCCCAGTCCCCATCCCCCTCCCCTCAGCCCCCCTTCACTCCCCATTCTCCTCCACTCCCACTGTCGTCGTCCCCCTCCATTTCCCCCTCCCCCTTCTCCCTCCCACCTCCGCTCCCCCTCACCTTCCCCTCCTTGTCTACCCCAGTCCCCTCCCCACCTCCCCCCGCATTCCCCTTCACTCTGCCTAGGCCGCCAGGGGGCCGGGGTAGCGGCCGGCAAAGTCGGCCTTGGAAGTCGGCTAAGGGAACAGATCTGCCGGCTCTGGCCGGCTCGGAGTTCCGGAAACCCGGTGCTGTCTGTGTGGAGTTTGCACGTTCCCCCTGTGATCTCGTGGGTTTCCTCCAGGTGCCCCGGTTTCCTCCCACATCCCAAAGATGTGCGGGTCTGTAGGTTAATCGGCCCCTCTGTAAATTGCCCCCCAGTGTGCAGGGAGTGGATGAGAAAGTGGGATAACGCAGAACTAGTGTGAACAGGGTAATCGATGGCCGGCGTGGACCCGGTGGGCCGAAGGGCCTGTAATCGATGGCCGGTCTGGACCCGGTGGGCCGAAGGGCCTGTAATCGATGGCCGGCGTGGACCCGGTGGGCCGAAGGGCCTGTAATCGATGGCCGGCGTGGACCCGGTGGGCCGAAGGGCCTGTAATCGATGGCCGGCGTGGACCCGGTGGGCCGAAGGGCCTGTTTCCAGCTGTATCTTTAGACTCAAGCAAACGTAGTGAATAGGAGGGAAGGAACTGCAGATGCTGGTTTACACCGAAGACAAGCACAAAGTGCTGGAGTAACTCAGCGGGACAGGCAGCATCTCTGGAGAGAAGGAATGGGCGACGTTTTGGGTCCAGACCCTTCTTCAGACTGAGAGTCAGGGGAGAGATAGGGACGGTGATGTAGAGAGATGTAGAATTTGATTGGTACGGGCGTCAGAGGTTATGGGGAGAAGGCAGGAGAATGGGGTTAGGGTGGAGAGATAGTTCTGAGCTGAAGGGTCTTGACCTGAAACATCACCCATTCCTTCTGTCCAGAGATGCTGCCTGTCGCGCTGGGTTACTCCAGCATTTTGGGGCTGTCTCCTGTCGTGAGTGGGGGTGACGGGCGAGGGGGGTGGGATCGCTGACACCACGTTACCTTCTCGGCAGGCGTGAGGCAGTCGAGGAGGGCCACAACATTGACGGAGCACAGGCTGACATCGGGCACCCCGTTGGTCATCTTCAGGGGCCACGTGGCCGTGGCTTCCAGCACCACGTCGTACAGGGTCTTGGTGATGAGGGGAGATGGCAGCTCCCGTAGGTAGTCCTTGAGGATGCCTGTGGACAGAGCGGGCAGAGAGAGAGAGTCAGCACATTGGTACACCACTGACACAAGGCTAGAGGCAGGGAGTCCACACTGCCAGGGTACCAGGGGGTGAATGCCCCATAACCCCAAGGCCCCAGCTTACAAACCAGGGACATTGAGTTCCCCTTTATAGAGAGAATTGGACTGTACACACAAACCAAGAATATCACTGTCCCTGCGCACATGTGACAATCCCTTCAATCATTAAATCATTAATTGCATCATCAAATCATGGCATCATTAAATCATGGCGTTATTAGTTCATTACGTTATCAAATCACGACGTCATTAAATCACGGCGTCATTAAATCATGGCGTCATTAAATCATGGCGTTATTAGTTCATTACGTTATTAAATCACGACGTCATTAAATCACGGCGTCATTAAATCATGGCGTTATTCGATCATTACGTTATTAAATCATGGCATCATTAACTCATTGCATCATTAACTCATGGCGTCATTAAATCATGGCGTCATTAACTCATGGCGTCATTGAATCATGGCGTCATTAAATCATGGCGTCATTGAATCATGGCGTCATTAAATCATGGCGTCATTGAATCATGGCGTCATTAAATCACGGCGTCATTAAATCATGGTGTCATTAAATCACGACGTCATTAAATTACGGCGTCATTAAATCACGGCATCATTAAATCACAGCGTCATTAAATCACGGCGTCATTAAATCATGGTGTCATTAAATCACAGCGTCATTAAATCATGTCATTAAATCACAGCGTCATTAAATCATTGCATTATTAAATCACGACGTCATTAAATCACGGCGTCATTAAATCACAGCGTCATTAAATCACGGCGTCATTAAATCACAGCGTCATTAAATCATTGCATTATTAAATCACGGCGTCATTAAATCACGGCATTATTAAATCATGACGTCATTAAATCATGGCATCATTGAATCATTGCATCATTAAATCATGGCGTAATTAGATCATTATGTCATTAAATCACGGCGTCATTAATTCATTGCATCATTGAATCATAGAACCATGGATTCATGAAATTAGGGAATCATGGAATCAAATCTCGTCTCGGTCGGTGGGGAATTTTAACGCAATGGGATTACCTGGAATTTGCGACAGTTGGTGACAGAACACGACCGTTACCAGAACAACTCATCCCAGGAAACATCCACCTCTACGGCCAAAGGCCCATCTTATTCCCTGGTGTCCCGGGCCAGGAATGCTGCCATCTCGTGGGTCACGCAGCGTCTCTGGAGAACATGGATAGGTGACGTTTCGTGTCGGGACCCTTCCTCAGTCCAGCACGGTGGAGCTGCCTTACAGCACCGGAGACCCAGCTTGGATCCTGACACACACTAGCTCTTATTTTTCTTTTTAGAAAATATATTTTTTTCTAGGCCGGGCAGGACGGTGGCACAGTGGTAGAGTTGCTGCCTTACAGCGAATGCAGCGCCGGAGACTCAGGTTCGATCCTGACTACGGGCGCCGTCTGTACGGAGTTTGTACGTTCTCCCCGTGACCTGCGTGGGTTTTGTCCGAGATCTTCGGTTTCCTCCCACACTCCAAAGACGTACAGGTATGTAGGTTAATTGGCTGGGCAAATGTTTTTTTTAAAATTGTCCCTAGTGTGTAGGACAGTGTTAATGTGCGGGGATCGCTGGGGGGCGCGGACCCGGTGGGCCGAAGGGCCTGTTTCCGCGCTGTATCTCTAAATCTAAAATAAAAATCTAAATCTAACTTTGACCTGTTTCTCACTTCTTTCCCTTTCCTCTGCTTACTGACAATCATGAGCTCTTCCTTTTAACCTCGTAAGCAACGGCTGGAGTACATTCCCTGCTGGGTTTTAGGGATGTTTATATGTTATAAACTATGCACTGGTGTAGTTTAGTTTAGAGATACAGTGCGGAAACAGGCCCTTCGGCCCACCGGGTCCACGCCGCCCAGCGATCCCCGCACATTAACACTATCCTACACACACTAGGGACAATTGACAATTTTTGTTTTCCTCCCACACTCCAAAGACGTACAGATTTGTCTCGAGCCGAAACGTCACCCATTCCTTCTCTCCTGAGATGCTGCCTGACCTGCTGAGTTACTCCAGCATTTTGTGAATAAAATACCAGGTTTGTAGGTTAATTGGCTTGGTATGAATGTAAAACTGCGTAGGACAGTGTTAGTGTGCGGGGATCGCTGGTCGGCGCGGACTCGGTGGGCCTGTTTTCGCGCTGTATCTCGAAACTAAAACTAACAACCGCAGCACCGTGCCGTGCAGCTGGGAAGGGAGGTGTCGGCCATTTTGTATTCAGAGGTAATGGGTCACCTGGCAGCATTCTGTGAGCCTGGGCCTTGCAAGGGGAAGGCGGGTGAGTGTCCACACCTCACCTGTGATTACGTTGATGTCGGGATAGGTTTCTTCAGAGAGGTCGACAGAGGCACTGTCTCGTTCAAAGGCGTCTCGGAGCTCCTTCTTAACGGCTGCCGATCCACAAAGTCGGTACAGACCTACAGCCTGGGCCAGTCATTTGATCAGACACAATAAACAGAGAGGTTATTAAGCATCGTAGAGAGAGCATTTCATCAGCTTCATCACCGCTTGGTTTGGGCACAAGACCGCAAGAAATAGCAGAGAATTGTTCCCAGTGTTGGGGGAGTCCAGAACCAGGGGCCACACACTCTAAGAATAAAGGAGGAGGCCATTTAAAACCGAGGTGAGAAAAAAACTTTTTTTCACCCAGAGAGTTGTGAATTTGTGGAATTCTCTGCCACAGAGGGCAGTGGAGGCCAATTCACTGGATGGATTTAAAAGAGAGTTAAATAGAGCTCTAGGGGCTAGTGGAATCAGGGGATATGGGGAGAAGGCAGGCACGGGTTACTGATTGTGGATGATCAGCCATGAACACAATGAATGGCGGTGCTGGCTCGAAGGGCCGAATGGCCTCCTCCTATGTTGTCTATGTTTCTATGTTTAATTGTGGACCTTGCCCGGACCATCACACAAACCATTGAACCATTGATTCCGTTGACTCCATTTACACCTTACGCTGCCTCGGCAAGGCCAGCAGCACAATCACAGACCAGTCTCACCCCCGGCCACTCCCTCTTCTTGCTGTTGGGATTGTGATCGCCACAGAGGGGAGAGTGGGTGAGGGGAGTGTGTGGGTGAGAGGAGTGTGTGTGAGAGAGGGGCGAGTGTGGGTGGGAGAGGGGAGAGTGTGTGTGTGGGTGAGGGGAGTGTGTGGGTGTATGGGGAGAGTGTGTGTGTGTGAGGGGTGTGTGGGTGTGTGGGTGTGTGGGTGAGGGGAGAGTATGGGTGAGGGGAGTGTGTGTGGGTGAGGGGAGTGTGGGTGTGTGGGTCAGGGGAGTGTGTGTGGGGAGAGTGTGTGGGTGTGGAGTGTGTGTGGGTGGGTGTGGGTCAGGGGAGTGTGTGTGGGTGAGGGGAGTGTGTGTGGGTGTGTGTGTGTGTGGGTGTGTGTGTGTGTGTGGGTCAGGGGAGTGTGTGCGGGTCAGGGGAGTGTGTGTGGGTGTGTGTGGGTGAGGGGAGTGTGTGTAGGTGTGTGTGGGTCAGGGGAGTGTGTGTGTGGGTGAGGGGAGTGTGGGTGAGGGGAGTGTGTGTGTGGGTGAGGGGAGTGTGGGTGTGGGTGAGGGGAGTGTGGGTGTGGGTGTGTGGGGAGTGTGGGTGTGGGGGTGAGGGGTGTGTGGGTGTGGGGGTGAGGGGTGTGTGGGTGTGAGGGGTGTGTGTGTGTGGGGAGTGTGGGTGTGGGGGTGAGGGGTGTGTGGGTGTGGGGGTGAGGGGTGTGTGTGTGTGGGGAGTGTGGGTGTGGGTGTGTGGGGAGTGTGGGTGTGGGGGTGAGGGGTGTGGGTGTGTGGGGAGTGTGGGTGTGGGGAGTGTGTGTGTGTGGGTGTGTGTGGGTGAGGGGAGTGTGGGTGTGGGTGTGTGGGGAGTGTGGGTGTGTAGGTGAGGGGAGTGTGGGTGTGGGGGTGAGGGGTGTGTGTGTGGGTGTGTGTGGGTCAGGGGAGTGTGTGTGGGTGAGGGGTGTGTGGGTGAGGGGAGTGTGTGTGTGGGTGAGGGGAGTGTGGGTGTGTGGGTGAGGGGAGTGTGGGTGTGTGGGTGAGGGGAGTGTGGGTGTGTGGGTGAGGGGAGTGTGGGTGTGTGGGTGAGGGGAGTGTGGGTGTGGGGGTCAGGGGAGTGTGTGTGGGTCAGGGGAGTGTGTGTGGGTGTGTGTGGGTGAGGGGAGTGTGTGTGGGTGTGTGTGGGTCAGGGGAGTGTGTGTGGGTGTGTGTGGGTGAGGGGAGTGTGTGTGGGTGTGTGTGGGTCAGGGGAGTGTGTGTGGGTGTGTGTGGGTGAGGGGAGTGTGTGTGGGTGTGTGTGGGTCAGGGGAGTGTGTGTGGGTGAGGGGTGTGTGGGTGAGGGGAGTGTGTGTGTGGGTGTGGGGAGTGTGGGTGTGGGTGAGGGGAGTGTGGGTGTGGGTGTGTGGGGAGTGTGGGTGTGTGGGTGAGGGGAGTGTGGGTGTGTGTGTGTGGGGAGTGTGGGTGTGGGGGTGAGGGGAGTGTGGGTGTGGGGGTGAGGGGGGTGTGTGTGTGTGGGTGAGGGCAGGGACCATCCAGCAGAGTGGGCCGCAGGCTGCAGAAATAGTCAGATCACCAGCACAGAGCCAAGGGTCCAGACGCCAGCCCAGGGCAACTCATCATTACACTCACACACACCCACACTCCCCTCACACCCACACACTTCCCTCACCCCCACACTCCCCCACACACACCACCCCCTCACCCACTGCCCAAACTCTGCTGTCACCCACATTACTACCCATTGCCCCCCCCCCTCACCGCCCCATACCCAGCCCCCCCACCCCCCACCCAGGCAGGCAGCATCCCGTTATTCCACGGTCCCAACTCTCTTCCTCCCAGACCTCCCCCACCCCCACAGCCGGCTCCCTCCCTCCCTCCCCCCAGCTCCACATCCCCAGAGCAGAGTTGCCAACTGTCCCGTATTAGCCGGGACATCCCGTATTTTGGGCTAAATTTGTTTGTCCCGTACGGGACCGCCCTTGTCCCGTATTAGGCCCGGGGGGTGCTGTACTCCTGGACGCTGTAGGCCCGGACAGTGTAGGCCCGGACACTGTATGCCCGGACAGTGTAGGCCCGGACAGTGTAGGCCCGGACAGTGTAGGCCCGGACAGTGTAGGCTCGGACACTCTAGGACTGGACACTGTAGGCCCCGACACTGTATGCCCGGACAGTGTAGGCTCGGACACTGTAGGCCAACGGAGCTCGTTAACGTTAACAGAGTTTGGGGAGCGGCCCGAGTGTGTGGGTTGAGCGGGGCCGAGTGTGTTGGGGGAGTGGGGCCCAGTGTGTTGGGGGAGTGGGGCCCAGTGTGTTGGGGGAGTGGGGCCCAGTGTGTGGGTTGAGCGGGGCCGAGTGTGTTGGGGGAGTGGGGCCCAGTGTGTTGGGGGAGTGGGGCCCAGTGTGTGGGTTGAGCGGGGCCGAGTGTGTTGGGGGAGTGGGGCCCAGTGTGTGGGTTGAGCGGGGCCGAGTGTGTTGGGGGAGTGGGGCCCAGTGTGTTGGGGGAGTGGGGCCCAGTGTGTGGGTTGAGCGGGGCCGAGTATGTTGGGGGAGTGGGGCCCAGTGTGTTGGGGGAGTGGGGCCCAGTGTGTGGGTTGAGCGGGGCCGAGTGTGTTGGGGGAGTGGGGCCCAGTGTGTTGGGGGAGTGGGGCCCAGTGTGTTGGGGGACGGGGGCCCAGTGTGTTGGGGGAGCGGGGCCCAATGTGTTGGGGGAGTGGGGCCGAGTGTGTTGGGGGAGGGGGGCCCAGTGTGTTGGGGGAGGGGGGCCCAGTGTGTTGGGGGTGTGGGGCCCAGTGTGTTGGGGGAGGGGGCCCCAGTGTGTTGGGGAGTGGGGCCCAGTGTGTTGGGGGAGTGGGGCCCAGTGTGTTGGGGAGTGGGGCCCAGTGTGTTGGGGGAGCGGGGCCCAGTGTGTGGGTTGAGCGGGGCCCAGTGTGTGGGTTGAGCGGGGCCCAGTGTGTTGGGGGAGTGGGGCCCAGTGTGTTGGGGGAGGGGGGCCCAGTGTGTTGGAGGAGGGGGGCCCAGTGTGTTGGGGGAGTGGGGCCCAGTGTGTTGGGGGAGTGGGGCCCAGTGTGTTGGGGGAGTGGGGCTCAGTGTGTTGGGGGAATGGGGCCCAGTGTGTTGGGGGAGGGGGGCCCAGTGTGTTGGGGGAGGGGGGCCCAGTGTGTTGGGGGAGCGGGGCCCAGTGTGTGGGTTGAGCGGGGCCCAGTGTGTTGGGGGAGCGGGGCCCAGTGTTTTCCGGGAGGGGGGCCCAGTGTTGGGGGAGTGGGGCCCAGTGTGTTGGGGGAGTGGGGCCCAGTGTGTTGGGGAGTGGGGCCCATTGTATTGGGGAGTGGGGCCCAGTGTGTTGGGGAGTGGGGCCCAGTGTGTTGGGGGAGTGGGGCCCAGTGTGTTGGGGGAGTGGGGCCCAGTGTGTTGGGGGAGTGGGGCCCAGTGTGTTGGGGGAGTGGGGCCCAGTGTGTTGGGGGAGTGGGGCCCAGTGTGTTGGGGGAGTGGGGCCCAGTGTGTTGGGGGAGTGGGGCCGAGTGTGTGGGTTGTGCGGGGCCCAGTGTGTTGGGGGAGTGGGGCCCAGTGTGTTGGGGGAGTGGGGCCGAGTGTGTGGGTTGAGCGGGGCCCAGTGTGTTGGGGGAGTGGGGCCCAGTGTGTTGGGGAGTGGGGCCCAGTGTGTTCGGGGAGCGGGGCCCAGTGTGTTGGGGGAGGGGGGCCCAGTGTGTTGGGTTGAGCGGGGCCCAGTGTGTTGGGGCCCAGTGTGTTGGGGAGTGGGGCCCAGTGTGTTGGGGGAGCGGGGCCCAGTGTGTTGGGGGAGGGGGGCCCAGTGTGTTGGGGGAGTGGGGCCCAGTGTGTTGGGGGAGTGGGGCCCAGTGTGTTGGAGGAGTGGGGCCCAGTGTGTTGGGGGAGCGGGGCCCAGTGTGTTGGGGGAGTGGGGCCCAGTGTGTGGGTTGAGCGGGGCCGAGTGTGTTGGGGGAGTGGGGCCCAGTGTGTGGGTTGAGCGGGGCCGAGTGTGTTGGGGGAGTGGGGCCCAGTGTGTTGGGGGAGTGGGGCCCAGTGTGTGGGTTGAGCGGGGCCGAGTATGTTGGGGGAGTGGGGCCCAGTGTGTTGGGGGAGTGGGGCCCAGTGTGTGGGTTGAGCGGGGCCGAGTGTGTTGGGGGAGTGGGGCCCAGTGTGTTGGGGGAGTGGGGCCCAGTGTGTTGGGGGACGGGGGCCCAGTGTGTTGGGGGAGCGGGGCCCAATGTGTTGGGGGAGTGGGGCCGAGTGTGTTGGGGGAGGGGGGCCCAGTGTGTTGGGGGAGGGGGGCCCAGTGTGTTGGGGGTGTGGGGCCCAGTGTGTTGGGGGAGGGGGGCCCAGTGTGTTGGGGAGTGGGGCCCAGTGTGTTGGGGGAGTGGGGCCCAGTGTGTTGGGGAGTGGGGCCCAGTGTGTTGGGGGAGCGGGGCCCAGTGTGTGGGTTGAGCGGGGCCCAGTGTGTGGGTTGAGCGGGGCCCAGTGTGTTGGGGGAGTGGGGCCCAGTGTGTTGGGGGAGGGGGGCCCAGTGTGTTGGAGGAGGGGGGCCCAGTGTGTTGGGGGAGTGGGGCCCAGTGTGTTGGGGAGTGGGGCCCAGTGTGTTGGGGGAGTGGGGCTCAGTGTGTTGGGGGAATGGGGCCCAGTGTGTTGGGGGAGGGGGGCCCAGTGTGTTGGGGGAGGGGGGCCCAGTGTGTTGGGGGAGCGGGGCCCAGTGTGTGGGTTGAGCGGGCCCAGTGTGTTGGGGGAGCGGGGCCCAGTGTTTTCCGGGAGGGGGGCCCAGTGTTGGGGGAGTGGGGCCCAGTGTGTTGGGGGAGTGGGGCCCAGTGTGTTGGGGAGTGGGGCCCATTGTGTTGGGGAGTGGGGCCCAGTGTGTTGGGGAGTGGGGCCCAGTGTGTTGGGGGAGTGGGGCCCAGTGTGTTGGGGGAGTGGGGCCCAGTGTGTTGGGGGAGTGGGGCCCAGTGTGTTGGGGGAGTGGGGCCCAGTGTGTTGGGGGAGTGGGGCCCAGTGTGTTGGGGGAGTGGGGCCCAGTGTGTTGGGGGAGTGGGGCCGAGTGTGTGGGTTGTGCGGGGCCCAGTGTGTTGGGGGAGTGGGGCCCAGTGTGTTGGGGGAGTGGGGCCGAGTGTGTGGGTTGAGCGGGGCCCAGTGTGTTGGGGGAGTGGGGCCCAGTGTGTTGGGGAGTGGGGCCCAGTGTGTTCGGGGAGCGGGGCCCAGTGTGTTGGGGGAGGGGGGCCCAGTGTGTTGGGTTGAGCGGGGCCCAGTGTGTTGGGGCCCAGTGTGTTGGGGAGTGGGGCCCAGTGTGTTGGGGGAGCGGGGCCCAGTGTGTTGGGGGAGGGGGGCCCAGTGTGTTGGGGGAGTGGGGCCCAGTGTGTTGGGGGAGTGGGGCCCAGTGTGTTGGAGGAGTGGGGCCCAGTGTGTTGGGGGAGCGGGGCCCAGTGTGTTGGGGGAGCGGGGCCCAGTGTGTTGGGGGAGTGGGGCCCAGTGTGTTGGGGGAGTGGGGCCCAGTGTGTTGGGGGAGTGGGGCCCAGTGTGTTGGGGAGTGGGGCCCAGTGTGTTCGGGGAGCGGGGCCCAGTGTGTTGGGGGAGGGGGGCCCAGTGTGTTGGGTTGAGCGGGGCCCAGTGTGTTGGGGGAGTGGGGCCCAGTGTGTTGGGGAGTGGGGCCCAGTGTGTTGGGGGAGGGGAGCGCAGTGTGTTGGGTTGAGCGGGGCCCAGTGTGTTGGGGGAGTGGGGCCCAGTGTGTTAGGGGAGCGGGGCCCAGTGTGTTGGGGGAGTGGGGCCCAGTGTGTTGGGGAGTGGGGCCCAGTGTGTTGGGGGAGGGGGGCCCAGTGTGTTGGGTTGAGCGGGGCCCAGTGTGTTGGGGGAGTGGGGCCCAGTGTGTTGGGGAGCAGGGCCCAGTGTGTTGGGGGAGCGGAGCCCAGTGTGTTGGGGGAGGGGAGCCCAGTGTGTTGGGGGAGTGGGGCCCAGTGTGTTGGGGGAGTGGGGCCCAGTGTGTTGGAGGAGTGGGGCCCAGTGTGTTGGGGGAGTGGGGCCCAGTGTGTTGGGGGAGTGGGGCCCAGTGTGTTGGGGGAGTGGGGCCCAGTGTGTTGGAGGAGTGGGGCCCAGTGTGTTGGGGGAGTGGGGCCCAGTGTGTTGGGGAGTGGGGCCCAGTGTGTTGGGGGAGTGGGGCCCAGTGTGTTGGGGTAGTGGGGCCCAGTGTGTTGGGGGAGGGGAGCCCAGTGTGTTGGGGGAGTGGGGCCCAGTGTGTTGGGGGAGTGGGGCCCAGTGTGTTGGGGGAGCGGGGCCCAGTGTGTTGGGGGAGTGGGGCCCAGTGTTTTCGGCGGCAGAGGTTGCATAGCAACCCGCCTCCTGGCCCGGGCGGCCGCCATTGGTGGAGCGAGAGCACGTGGCCGCTGGCTGGGTGAGGTCACGTTGGGCGCGGGGTGGTGACGTCACCTTGTCCCTTATTTGGGAGTGAGATAGTTGGCAACCCCTACCCCAGGGTCACACCCTCGCCTCACCTTCAGTCCTCGCCGCTCGATCTCTGAGACGCACTTGTGTATCAGCAAGGGGACTGTGACCGGCGACCTCTCCCTCTCCACCAGCTCGCTGATCTCCACCCTGAACACCCGGGGCTCCTGAGGTTCGTCGCCGGCACCGGGCGGCACCTCCCACACTTCCACCAGCGACACCTTCAGGTAGAACACCCCGCGAGGCTCCAGCTGCAAGGCCAGCTGGTGCGTGCGCGCTCCTTAGAGAGAACAACCGCGCTCGTTAGGGTGAAGGCCGTGGGTCAAGGAGGACCACCATCAGAGCGGTGGGGGGGGGGGGGGGGGAGACACACAAAGGAGGAGTCGGAGTGGGGGAGATCGCCGTGATGGGAGCGTTATCAGGCAACTGAACCATCCCACCACAACCACAGTCTGGTGAAGGGTCTCGACCCGAAACGTCACCCATTCCTTCTCTCCCGAGATGCTGCCTGACCTGCTGAGTTACTCCAGCATTTTGTGGATCAACCCCTATACACTGTCAATGGATCGATTGGGATCATGCATTGTCTTTCTGCTGCCTGCGTAGCACGCAACAACAAAAAGCTTTACACTCTACCGCGTGTAGGACAATTCACCCCAGCGATATGAACATTGACTGCTCTAACTTCAGATAGCTCCTCTGTCCCTCTCTTCCCAGTTCTCCCACTAGTCCTCCTGTCTCCAACTACGTCCTTTCTCTGTCCCGCCCCCTCCCCCCGACATCGGTCTGAAGAAGGGTCTCGACCCGAAACGTCACCCATTCCTTCTCTCCCGAGATGCTGCCTGACCCGCTGAGTTACTCCAGCTTTTTGCGATACTTTCTCTGTAGCTCGGTACATGTGACAATAAACAAAACTGAAACTGCGTGGGGGTGCTTGGTGACTTTGTTGGCATACCTGGGGCTTCAAAATAAAGAATTTCACCGTGGGGTCACACGCGAGAATAAAGTATTCATTCACTCATTGATGAGTGGGCAGACTGAGTTGAGTTTGTGAGTTGGAAGTACCTGGTTGACACAATATGCTGGAGTAACTCAGCGGGACAGGCAGCATCTCTGGGGAGATGGGTGACATTTCAGGTCGATACGCCTTTGCAGACTGAGTCAGGAGAGAGGGGGCCGTGGAGATATGGAAGGGTAAGGTGTGAAAAGGAGAGATCAAAGGGGACGATGCTCAAGGAAAATTAAGAATGGATCATTGTTATCTGAGGGGATGGTGACAAGTTGAGTTTAGTTTATTTAGTCACGTGGACCCTGGTACAGTTTTTGTACAGCAAAGCTTTTGTTGTGACTGACATGGTTAAGTTATTGTTGCTGAGGATCTCAACCCAAAACGTCACAATAGACAATAGGTGCAGGAGGAGGCCATTCGGCCCTTCGAGCCAGCACCGCCATTCAATGTGATCATGGCTGATCATTCTCAATCAGTACCCCGTTCCTGCCTTCTCCCCATACCCCCTGACTCCGCTATCCTTAAGAGCTCTATCTAGCTCTCTCTTGAATGCATTCAGAGAATTGGCCTCCACTGCCTTCTGAGGCAGAGAATTCCACAGATTCACAACTCTCTGACTGAAAAAGTTTTTCCTCATCTCAGTTCTAAATGGCCTACCCCTTATTCTTAAGCTGTGGCCCCTTGTTCTGGACTCCCCCAACATTGGGAACATGTTTCCTGCCTCTAACGTGTCCAACCCCTTAATAATCCTATACGTTTCGATAAGATCTCCTCTCATCCTTCTAAATTCCAGTGTATACAAGCCTAGTCGCTCCAGTCTTTCAACATATGACAGTCCCGCCATTCCGGGAATTAACCCACGCTGCACGCCCTCAATAGCAAGAATATCCTTCCTCAAATTTGGAGACCAAAACTGCACACAGTACTCCAGGTGCGGTCTCACGAGGGCCCTGTACAACTGCAGAAGGACCTCTTTTCTCCTATACTCAACTCCTCTCGTTATGAAGGCCAACATTCCATTGGCTTTCTTCACTGCCTGCTGTACCTGCATGCTTCCTTTCAGTGACTGATGCACTAGGACACCCAGATCTTGTTGTACGTCCCCTGTTCCTGACTTTTTGTGTCTACCTTCGGTTTAAAGCAGCATGTGCAGTCACTTCCTGTGCAAAACAGGAGACGAGACAATCAGTGGACTTCCTGAAGCGCAGTCCCACATTGCAAGCAGCTATATCCTTGTCCTTGTCCCTCTGAACAACAGCAGCAGGAACGCCCACAGCCTGCCTGCGACCTCTCGCTCGTGTTTTGAGAAATAAACACCAATTCCTCCCTCCCTCCCCCGCCCCAGCCCGTCCTTGGACGGCCCACTGACCCGCACACAGATGGCCTCCCGCCAGACCAGCGCCCATCCCCAATCTCCTGCCACCGACGGCCATTCCTCGGCTGTTCACCGCTGCAGACGGAAAATCCCTTTTCCAAATCACAGCTGGCCGACGAATTGCCCATTTCCGGGAAGACAGACACAGAATGCTGGAGTAACTCAGCGGGTCAGGCAGCGTCTCTAGAGAGAAGGAGTGGGTGACGTTTCGGGTCGAGACCCTTCTTCAGTCTGAAGAAGGGTCTCGACCCGAAACGTCACCCATTCCGTCTCTCCAAAGATGCTGCCTGACCCGCTGAGTTACTCCAGCATTTTGTGTTGACCTTCGATTTAAACCAGCATCTGTTTAGATTTTTTAAAAAGATTTAGAGATACAGCGCAGAAACAGGCCCTTCGGCCCATCGAGTCCGTGCCGCCCAGCGATCCACGCACACTAACACTATCCTACACACACTAGGGACAATTGTTTACATTTGCCCAGCCAATTAACCTACATTCCTGTACGTCTTTGGAGTGTGGGAGGAAACCGAAGATCTCGGAGAAAACCCACGCAGGTCACGGGGAGAACGTACAAACTCCGTACAGACGGCGCCCGTAGTCAGGATCCAACCTGAGTCTCCGGCGCTGCATTCGCTGTAAGGCAGCAACTCTACCGCTGCGCCACTGTCTGTAGTTTTCTTCCCCACATTTCTGGGATGGGTTGGTTTGCGGGGGGGTCATAGAGTCCCAAATGCCGCGCAGGAAGGAACTGCAGATGCTGCTGTACACCAAAGGTAGGCACAAAGCGCTGGAGTAACTCAGCGGGTCAGGCAGCATCTCTGGAGAAAAAGGATGGGTGACGTTTCGGGACGGGACCATTTTCTAGCCTCTTCATGTTAGTCTGAAGAAGGGTCCCGACCCGAAACATCACCCATTCCTTCCCTCCAGAGGCGCTGCCTGACCCGCTGAGTTACTCCAGCATTTTGTGTCTATAACAGTCACACAGCACGAGAACAGGCCCTTCGGCCCAACTCGCCCACACCGTCCAACATGTCCCAGCTACCCTAGTCCCACCTGCTGACGTTTGGCCCATATCCCTCCAAACCTGTCCTATCCATGTACCTGTCTAACTGTTTCCTAAATGTTGGGATAGTCCCAGCCTCAACTACCTCCTCTGGCAGCTCGTTCCATTCACCCACCACCCTTTATGTAAAAAAGTTGCCCTTCAGGTTCCTTTTAAATCTTTTCCCCTTCAGCTTCAACCTATGTCCTCTGGTCCTCGATTCCCCTACTCTGGGCAAGAGACTCTGTGCATCTACCCGATCTATTCCTCTCATGATTTTAGATTTTATACACCTCTGTAAGATCTCCCCTCATCCTCCTGCGCTCCAAGGAACAGAGTCCCAGCCTGCTCAACCACTCCCGAAAGCCTGGCAAAGTCCTGGTAAATCTTCTCAGGACCCTTTCCAACTTGACAACATCTTCCCTGTAACACGGTGGCCAAATCTGAACGCAATGTGTCCTCCCCAATGTCTTGTATAACACGACCTCCCAATTTCTACACTCGAGATAGACACAAAGCGCTGGAGTAACTCAGCGGGACGGGCAGCGTCTCTGGAGTAAAAGGATGGGTGACGTTTTTGAGTCGGGACCCTTCTTGGCCTCCCACCTCTCCTTCAGGTAATGTGGGGGGAGGGGGAACCAGGAAGTGCTCCTCTCTTTCACTCCAAAGCCCAGGCTGGGACAGAAAAATAAGGATGTCCCCACCCCCAATAATTAGATGTGCCCCCCCCCCCCCTCTCCTTCCCTCTGCAAGGGGTGTCAGTCCACGTCAGTACAGAGTGGAATCCCCTCAGGCAGTGGGAACAGACCGGGGAAGGAGTGGGGTGGCAGACAGTGCAGCGGTAGAGTTGTTGCCTCACAGCGCCAGAGACCCGGGATCGATGCTGACCTCGGGCGCACTGTGCGTGTGGGGAGTTTGTACGTTCTCCCCGTGACCGCGTGGGTTTTACAATAGACAATAGGTGCAGGAGGAGGCCATTCAGCCCTTCGAGCCAGCACCGCCATTCAATGCGATCATGGCTGATCATTCTCAATCAGTACCCCGTTCCTGCCTTCTCCCCATACCCCCTCACTCCGCTATCCTTAAGAGCTCTATCCAGCTCTCTCTTGAAAGCATCCAACGAACTGGCCTCCACTGCCTTCTGAGGCAGAGAATTCCACACCTTCACCACTCTCTGACTGAAAAAGTTCTTCCTCATCTCTGTTCTAAATGGCCTACCCCTTATTCTTAAACTGTGGCCCCTTGTTCTGGACTCCCCCAACATTGGGAACATGTTTCCTGCCTCTAATGTGTCCAATCCCCTAATTATCTTATATGTTTCAATAAGATCCCCTCTCATCCTTCTAAATTCCAGTGTATACAAGCCCAATCGCTCCAGCCTTTCAACATACGACAGTCCCGCTATTCCGGGAATTAACCTAGTGAACCTACGCTGCACGCCCTCAATAGCAAGAATATCTTTCCTCAAATTTGGAGACCAAAACTGCACACAGTACTCCAGGTGCGGTCTCACTAGGGCCCTGTACAACTGCAGAAGGACCTCTTTGCTCCTATACTCAACTCCTCTTGTTATGAAGGCCAACAGTCCATTGGCTTTCTTCACTGCCTGCTGTACCTGCATGCTTCCTTTCAGTGACTGATGCACTGGGACACCCAGATCTCGTTGAACACCCGGTTTTCTCCGGGCGCTCCGGTTTCCTCCCACATCCCAAAGACGTGCGGGTTTGGGGGTTAATTGGCCCCCTGCACATTGCCCCCCAGAGTGTAGGGAGTGGATGAGAAAGTGGGATAACGCAGAACTAGAGGGTGACGTGTGATCGAGGGGATGGGAGAGGCGGGGGAGAGAAGAGTTTGGTGGGAGACGGGGGGGGGGGGGGGGGAGACAGAGGGTGATAGACAGAGGGGAGACGGGGGGTGAGAGACAAGGAGGCAGGGTTCGTCTCAGTGGGAGACAAAGGGGAGATGGGGGGGAAGACAGGGGGGTGAGAGAGGGGGGAGACAGGGGGGGGGGGGAAGAGGGGGGGAGACAGGGGAGAGACAGGGGGGGGGAAAGAGAGGGGGAGACAGGGGAGAGACAGGGGGGGGGAAGAGAGGGGGAGGAGAGAGGGGGGAGATGGGGTGGGAGGCAGGGGGTGGGAGACGGGGAGACAGGGGTCGGAGACAGGGGGTGGGAGATAGAGGGGAGATGGGGTGGGAGACAGAGGGTGGGAGACGGGGGAGGCAGGGGGTGGGAGACAGGGGGGAGACAGGAGAGGGGGGAGACAGGGGGAGGCAGGGTTAGTCAGAGAGTGGGAGATGGGGTGGCAGAGTGTGGGAGATAGAGGGGCGACACGAGAGGGGAGAGATGGGGAGACAGGGTTATTCAGAGGGTGGGAGACAGGGGGGGAGATAGGGGGGGAGACAGGGTTATTCAGAGGGTGGGAGACAGGGTGGGAGAGAGGGGGGGAGAGAGGGGGGGAGACAGGGGGTGGGAGACAGGGGGGGAGATAGGGTGGGAGAGAGGGGGGGAGACAGGGGGGGAGATAGGGGGGGAGCGAGGGGGGGAGAGAGGGGGGGGAGACGGGTGGGAGACAGGGGGTGGGAGACAGGGGGGGAGAGAGGGGGAGACGGGTGGGAGACAGGGGGTGGGAGACAGGAGGGTGGGAGAGGGGAGAGGTGGGAGACGGTTAGTTGGAGTGTGGGAGCCGGCTGAGTCCAGACACACAGACCCTCCCCCTCCGCGTGGTCCTCACCGCGGAAGAGTGGTGGCAGCAGAGCGGCGCCGTGGCAGCAGAGTCGGTTGCGGCAGGAGCCGGGCTCCCAGGCGTACAC
This sequence comes from Rhinoraja longicauda, assembly GCF_053455715.1. Classification (NCBI taxonomy): domain Eukaryota; kingdom Metazoa; phylum Chordata; class Chondrichthyes; order Rajiformes; family Arhynchobatidae; genus Rhinoraja; species Rhinoraja longicauda. Next base: position 6,277,683 of record NC_135989.1, read on the forward strand.
GAGCAGGGTGAGAGTGTGCGAGCGCTCCAGGCCGATGTTGAAGCTGTGGTCCAGGCTGAGGAAGGGCTGGCGGCAGGCGAGCAGCGCGGTGCGGGCTTTGCTGACCGCGTCCACCTGCACGGCGCAGAACACGTGCCCGGGGGCGGCGCGGGGCGCTGGCAGCCCCTCGATGCCGAGCAGCCGCAGGTGGATGAGGCCGGAGAGAGGCTGGGCGCAGCGGGGGCGGTCGGAGAGGGCGTAGGGACGGAAGGCCGCGGTGTCCAGCCGCGGGCAGCCGCCATGTTTGTCCCCCTTGGCCACCAGCTCGGGCGAGTCTCCGTCGCTGAGGTAACCCTGGCGTGTCAGCGAGCGTAGGCCGCGCTGCCTCTTGGACCGTGACCGCCCGCCGCCCTGCGACGCCACGCTGCTGTCCAGGTGGTAGCGGCAGATCACGTTGCGGTCGGCGACGGCCGCGGGGGGGGCCGGGGGGGGCTGCACTCCGCTCTCCGAGCCCCCCCCTCCCTCCTGCCGCCCGCCCCTCGACGTCCCCCGCAGGCTCAGCCTCCGGCGAAGCTCCGGCAACCTCCTCATCCGCAGAGACAGCTTGCCCACCGTGCCCGTCGACTTGACCCGCTCCGACAGCGAGCGCTGCGGCAAGCACGCCCGTCTGCCCAACGCCCTCGGGCTGCCCCCCGACACAGCGCCATCTGCAGGGGGCTCTGACGCTCCATCTGTGGGGGGAGAGAGGGGGGAGAGAGAGTGAGTGAGAGGCACGTAATGGGCATCCTGGCAAGACACTGTGAGGCGGAGGGGAGAGAGGGAGGGAGAGAGAGAGGAGAGGGGAGGGAGGGGAGAGGAAAGGGGAGGAGAGAGGGGAGAGAGGAGTGAGAGAGAGAGGGGGAGAGAGAGGAGAGAGAGGGGGGACAGAGAGTGAGAGGGGGGGTTAGAGTGAGTGAGTGAGAGGCACGTAATGGGCATCCTGACAAGACAATGTGAGCAGGAAGGGAGGGGGAAGTTGAGGGGGGGGAGAGGGGAGGGAGAGAGGGGAGAGAGGGGGGGAGAGAGTGAGTGAGAGGCACATAATGGGCATCCTGACAAGACACTGTGAGGCGGAGCGGGGAAGAGGGGAGGGAGGGGGACTGAGGGGAGAGAGGGGAGGGAGAGAGGGGGGGAGAGGGGGGTAGAGAGGGGTAGAGGGAGGGGGAGGAAGGGGGGGAGAGGGAGGAGGAGGGGGAAGTTAGCAAGATATCCCTGCAGTGATACCCCACTCCCATCTCCTTCACCCTCCCCATCCAGTAGCTCCCCCCTCTCCCCCACAAACCCCTTCCTTGTGTGTCTACCAATCTACAAAGAGGGAGGGGGAGTGGAGGGTAGGTGAGGTGGGAGGGGAAGTGAGGGGAGGGGAGGTGGAGGGTTGTGGACCAAACCCAGGCAGGTGGGACTAGGGGAGATGGGACATTGTTGGCCGGTGTGGGCAAGTTGGGCCTGACTCACTCCCTGACCCCGACTCCCTGACCCTGACCCTGTCTCCCTGACCCCCTGACCCTGACTCCCTGACCCCCTGACTCCCTCACCCAGACTCCCTGACCCTGTCTCCCTGACCCTGTCTCCCTGACCCTGACCCCCTGACTCTCTGACTCCCTGACCCCCTGACCCTGACTCCCTGACCCTGACTGACTCCCTGACCCTGACTCCCTGACCCTGACTCCCTGACCCCCTGACCCTGACTCCCTGACCCTGACCTGACTCCCTGAATCTCTGACCCCTGACCCTGACCCCCTGACTCTCTGACCCCCTGACCCTGACCCCCTGACCCTGACTCCCTGACCCTGACTCCCTGGCCCTGACTCCCTGACCCTGACTCCCTGACCCTGACTACCTGACCCTGATTCCCTGACCCTGACCCTGACTCCCTGAATCTGTGACCCCCTGACCCTGACCCACTGACTCCCTGACCCTGACTCCCTGACCCTCTGACCCTGACTCCCTGACCCCTGACCCCCTGACTCCCTGACCCTGACTCCTGGCCCTGACTCCCTGGCCCTGACTCCCTGACTCCCTGACTCTCTGACTCCCTGGCCCTGACTCCTGACTCTCTGACCCCCCTGACTCCCTGACCCCCTGACTCTCTGACCCCCTGACCCTGACCCCCTGACCCCCTGACCCTGACTCCCTGACTCTGACCTCCTGACCCCCTGACCCCCTGACCCTGACTTCCCTGCCTCCCTGACCCATCAGTCACCTGAGAGTTTGTGTCGCTGTAGACAGACCCTGGTTGCACGTTGTGCCAAGTGTTGGCGGTGGGCAGTGTTGGTGGTGGGCGGTGTGTGGGCGGTGATGATTCGGTGCGGGGTCTGGTCGGCGGGGGCTCCAGTGCAGTGTCGGCAGAGACGGGCTTGCTGGACGAGTCGCTGGTCTCGGCCTCCTCCCCGGCACAGGGCAGCTGCACGCACCACTCCACCTTGCCTCCCCCCGCCCTCTTCAGCATCGGCACCACCGCCTCGTCCTCCTGGGATGGGTTGTACCAGATCTCCCCCTCCTCGCCCTCCGCCGCCTCCCTTCCGTCGGCACGGGTGCCCCGCTCCGGGCTGGGCGCCCGCCTGCCGCCCACGGCGCCGCCACACCGGACCCCGGCTCGGCCCAGCGCCACACCGTCTCCCGCTCGGCCCGTCGCCGCCGATCACGCACCTCGTGGCAACGTCACCCCGCTCACACACATCGGCATCTAGAGAGGAACAACCACAACAATGCTCGTCAGAAACCAGCTCACCAGCTCCCACGGGAGACACGCAAAGCTGGAGCGACTCAGCGGGTCAGGCAGCGCCTCTGGAGAGAAGGAATGGGTGACGTTTCCGGCCGAGACCCTTCAACCAACTCCGAGACGTGGCCTACTTCAGATGAAGGGATTAACCCGAAATACTAAGCTGATGAGGTGAATCTCTTTAGACAGAAAATGCTGGAGTAACTCAGCGGGTCAGGCAGCATCTCTGGAGAGAAGGAATGGAGAAAAGGAATCTCCTCCAGAGATGCTGCCTGTCCCGCTGAGTTACTCCAGCATTTTTTAGACAATAGACAATAGGTGCAGGAGGAGGCCATGCGGCCCTTCGAGCCAGCACCGCCATTCAATGTGATCATGGCTGATCATTCTCAATCAGTACCCCGTTCTGCCTTCCCCCCATACCCCCTGACTCCGCTATCCTTAAGAGCTCTATCCAGCTCTCTCTTGAAAGCATTCAGAGAATTGGCCTCCACTGCCTTCTGAGGCAGAGAATTCACAGATTTACAACTCTCTGACTGAAAAAGTTTTTCCTCATCTCAGTTCTAAATGGCCTACCCCTTATTCTTAAACTGTGCCCCTGGTTCTGGACTCCCCCAACATTGGGAACATGTTTTCTGCCTCTAACGTGTCCAACCCCTTAATAATCTTATACGTTTCGATAAGATCCCCTCTTATCCTTCTAAAATCCAGTGTATACAAGCCTAGTCGCTCCAGTCTTTCAACATATGACAGTCCCGCCATTCTGGGAATTAACCTAGTAAACCTATGGTGCACGCCCTCAATAGCAAGAATATCCTTCCTCAAATTTGGAGACCAAAACTGCACACAGTACTCCAGGTGCGGTCTCACTAGGGCCCTGTACAACTGCAGAAGAACCTCTTTGCTCCTATACTCAACTCCTCCTCTCTCTGATTCACGCTACTCACCCTCCCTCACCCGTTGCTTCTCTCCAGAGATGCTGCCCGGCCCGCTGAGTTACTCCAGCCTTTTGGTGTCTAAAGAGATTCACCCGTCAGTTTAGTCCCCGAACTCTGCACTGTCCTGTCACACAATCCTAGTGGACCGGAGTGCACACAGAGTGACGGACGCTCCCTCTACACCAAAAATAACAGAGCAGAGCAAGATAGGCCACTCGGCCCTAAAAACCGTAGTACGTCACGGCGCCATTTTAGTAGGCAGAAACTTGCAGAAACATTTAAAAGAAAAATAACAAAAACCTGTGAGTTGATAGATGAGATATATTCTGCATTTTAATGGTATCATCACACATACTGTTCCCCTACACACTGATCACACTGCGAGAGGGCGGGTTTTGCTTACTAAAATGGCGGCCGTTACGCTCCTTTGCGTACTACACTTCAGTATAGGCGATTTCAACGGAGTGGATCACCTTGCTCCTCTAGTATCTTTGCTCCCCATCACACAATCCCAGGTTAGACACAGCATGATGATCCCTCTACAATGTCCTACTCCTTTTATTGTTACCAAAAATTAATTTAGTCAATTATTTACAATAATATGAATCAATATTGGGTGGCGCAGCGGTAGAGTTGCCGCCTTACAGCGAATGCAGCGCCGGAGACCCGGGTTCATCCCGACTACGGGCGCCGTCTGTACGGAGTTTGTACGTTCTCCCCGTGACCTGCGTGGGTTTTCTCCGAGATCTTCCGTTTCCTCCCACACTCCAAAGACGTACAGCGTTGGAGGTTAACTGGCTCGGTAAATGTAAAAATTGTCCCTAGTGGTGTAGGATAGTGTTAGTGTGCGGGGATCGCTGGTCGGCGCGGACCCGGTGGGCCGAAAAAGGGCCCGTTTCCGCGCTGTATCTCTGAACTGAACTAAAAGATGGCCATTCGCAGGTCGAGGCCAGGGGCAGTCGCCAGAGTCAACCGCCTGCCCCTCTTCCGGGCTTAGGTCTATGCCCCCGTGTCCCTGGAGACGGACACGGAGCCTTCCGTGAACACTGGTGGCCGCTGGTGGGGTCCAATGTAATGTGGACAAGGATGATAATGTAATCTAATGGCTGAATGACGTTTGCAAAACTGCCAGAGATGCTGCCTGACCTGCTGAGTTACTCCAGCACTTTGTGTCTATCACCAGCATCTGCAGTTCCATTACCGCACATCTGGGCCACACATGCAGTTGACTCACGAGTGGACCAGAGACCTAATAGGTCTGGCCACATAAATCCAGCGGCAAAAAAGAAGGAAGAGCAGGGGCTGGGATAGAGTGAGCCCAGTGATTCACCTTCTGACAGCCTTCCGCCAACTGCAAAGCGCAAGGCAAGAGAGTGAGGGAATATTTTCCACATACGTGCAGCGCCAACAATGAAACTCCTTCAGCTTGTGAACTTGTACGGGTGCCAAGGGTAATGGGGAGAAGGCAGGAAAGTGGGATTAGGAGGCAGAGATCAGCCATGCAGTTGTACAGGGCCCTAGTGAGACCGCACCTGGAGTACTGTGTGCAGTTGTTCAGGGCCCTAGTGAGACCACACCTGGAGTACTGTGTGCAGTTTTGGTCTCCAAATTTGAGGAAGGATATTCTTGCTATTGAGGCGTGCAGCGTAGGTTTACTAGGTTAATTCCGGGACTGTCGTATGTTGAAAGACTGGAGCGACTGGGCTTGTATACGCTGGAATTTAGAAGGATGAGAGGGGATCTTATCGAAACGTATAAGATTATTAAGGGGTTGGACACGCTAGAGGCAGGAAACATGTTCCCAACGTTGGGGGAGTCCAGAACAAGGGGCCACAGTTTAAGAATAAGGGGTAGGCCATTTAGAACGGAGATGAGGAAAAGGTTTTTCAGTCAGAGAGTTGTGAATCTGTGGAATTCTCTGCCTCAGAAGGCAGTGGAGGCCAATTCTCTGAATGTATTCAAGAGAGAGCTAAGGATAGCGGTGTCAGGGGGTATGGGGAGAAGTCAGGAATGTACTGATTGAGAATGATCAGCCATGATCACATTGAATGGTGGTGCTGGCTCGAAGGGCCGAATGGCCTCCTCCTGCACCTATTGTCTATTATTGAATGGCAGAGTGGGCTTGATGGGCCGAATGGCCTCATTCTACTCCAATAACGTGTGAACATCTTCCACAGCAAGGCAGCCAGCTTGAATGATCCCCCTTTCACCACAACTCAATGGAGAGCAAGCCAGTTTAGGTTAGTTTAGTTTAGAGATACAGCGCGGAAACAGGCCCATCGACCCACCGAGTCCGCGCCAACCAACGATCCCCGCACATTAACACCACCCGGACACACACTGGGGACAATGTACACTTAAACCGAGCCAATTAACCAACAAACCTGTGCGTCTTTCGAGTGCGGGGGAAACCGAAGATCTCAGCGAAAACCCACGTGGTCACGGGGAGAACGTACAAACTCCGTACAGACAGCACCGTAGTCGGGATCGAACCCACGTCTCTGGTAGAAAGCGCTGGAAGGCAGCAACTCTACCGCTGCTCCACCCTTAATCTGCTCAGTTATCCGGGACCAGGTCAACACTAATAAGTGTGTAGAAATGAACTGCAGATGCTGGTCTTAAGGTCATAAGTGATAGGAGCAGAATTAGGCTATTCAGCCCATCAAGTCCGCTCTGCCATTCAATCGTGGCTGATCTATTTCTCCCTCCTGACCCCATTCTCCTGCTTTCTTCTCAAAACCCCTCACACTGATTCTGATTCTTGCTATTGAGGGCGTGCAGCGTAGGTTTACTAGGTTAATTCCCGGAATGGCGGGACTGTCATATGTTGAAAGACTGGAGCGACTAGGTTTGTATACACTGGAATTAGAAGGATGAGAGGAGATCTTATCGAAACGTATAAGATTATTAAGGGGTTGGACACGTTAGAGGCAGGAAACATGTTCCCAATGTTGGGGGAGTCCAGAACAAGGGGCCACACAGTTTAAGAATAAGGGGTAGGCCATTTAGAACGGAGATAAGGAAAAACAATTTCAGTCAGAGAGTTGTGAATCCGTGGAATTCTCTGCCTCAGAAGGCAGTGGAGGCGATTCTCTGAATGCATTCAAGAGAGAGCTAGATAGAGCTCTTAAGGATAGCGGCGTCAGGGGGTATGGGAGAAGGCAGGAACGGGGTACTGATTGAGAATGATCAGCCATGATCACATTGAATGGCGGTGCTGGATCGAAGGGCCGAATGGCCTCCTCCTGCACCTATTGTCTATTGACACCCGCACCAATCAAGAATCAAGACCTTCTCTGCCTTACCAATATCCATTGGCGGCCTCCACAGCCGTTTGAGGCAAGGTTCAGTCTCTAACCAGCATCTGCAGTTCTTCTTACATCCACTGACAAGAAGTGCAAGGGCAGCAGGTGCTGGGCAACACCATCCCCTCCCTGTCAGGCCAAGTCTTGACTTGGAAATTTGTTGGCCTCCTCCTGCACCTATTGTCTGTTGTCTATTGGCACGGCGGCGCAGCGGTAGAGTTGCTGCCTTACAGCGGAATGCAGCGCCGGAGACTCAGGTTCGATCCCGACTACGGGCGCCGTCTGTACGGAGTTTGTACGTTCTCCCCGTGACCAGCGTGGGTTTTCTCCGAGATCTTCGGTTTCCTCCCACACTCCAAAGACGTGCAGTTTTGTAGGTTAATTGGCTGGGCAAATGTAAAAATTGTCCCTAGTGTGTGTGGGATAGGTTAATGTGCGGGGATCGCTGGGCGGCACGGACCCGGTGGGCCGAAGGGCCTGTTCCGCGCTGTATCTCTAAATCTAAAATCTAAAGCTTGTGTCAACCGTGTACATTCGCCTCGACACACCCAGCACTCAACAATTAAAATCGGTATTAAATATTTGTGAAAGATCTATTGTATCTATGCTTAAATTACACCGCTTTCCACACCAGTTTCCACGCTGTATCTCCAAGTAAATTACTAACGTGAAGTACTGAAGTTAAGTACTGAAGTTACTAAAGTACTGAAGTAAAGTACTAAGTACTGAGGTACATGGATAGGACAGGTTTAGAGGGATATACTAGACCAAGTGGACCTGTTGGGCCCAAAACCTCTCCTGCATTGGTACAGCACCCCCTCCTCCCCTCTACCCATCCCCATCCTTCCCCTCCCCCCCCCCCCCATCCCCCTCAAACCCCATTATCCTCCCTCCACCCCCTCCCACTCCCTCCCTAGGAGATAGATTTAAACTTTAAAATGTGAATACTTAAAAATATAACACCGATTTCAATGAAACTTCTTCCATTAGCACCAAAGGGACGACGGTGAGTAAGGTGGGCCTAAAATTGTCGTGCTATCGTGTACCGGTTTTGGCTGTAGTTCAGTCACAAACATACAAACAAACGAGAGTTTTAGTATATAGATGGGCCAAACGCAGGCAGGTGGGATGGGGCATGTGTGGATGGGACATGTTGGCTGGTGTGGGCAAGTCGGGCCAAAGGGCCCTGTTTCCACGCTGTATCACAATAGACAATAGACAATAGGGGCAGGAGGAGGCCATTCGGCCTTCGAGCCAGCACCGCCATTCAATGTGATCATAGCTGATCATTCTCAATCAGTACCCCGTTCCTGCCTTCTCCCCATACCCCCTGACTCCGCTATCCTTAAGAGCTCTATCTAGCTCTCTCTTGAATGCATTCCAGAGAATTGTCCTCCACTGCCTTCTGAGGCAGAGAATTCCACAGATTCACAACTCTCTGACTGAAAAGTTTTTCTCATCTCCGTCCTAAATGGCCTACCCCTTATTCTAAACTGTGTGGCCCCTGGTTCTGGACTCCCCCAACATTGGGAACATGTTTCCTGCCTCTAGCGTGTCCAACCCCTTAATAATCTTATACGTTTCGATAAGATCCCCTCTGTGACTCTGCTGACGCACTGAGGTAAGAACTGCAGTAAAGTAGAGAAGCATTAAAGAGTGAGTGTGCCCGGGTTTGTGGGTGAGTGGGTGTGTGGGAGATGTGGGGTGTTGCCTGTTCTCTACCCCACGTGCCGTTGACATTTCCACCCGCTCTCTCCCACACAGCACGCACCCAGGGACTGTCGGAAGCCCGTGCCAGCCAGGCAGCCTGCTTCACACACTGCCTGGGCCCACATACCTCGGCCGAGAGGCAGTGGAAGAGATCGACTTGCGAGGCAGCCACCGCCTGCCAACTTTCTTTAATCAAAGCCGGCTGGAAAGCAGTATAAACACGGATCTGTATCCACTGGCAACGCGGGCCTCGGAAACATCTCTGGTTAGACTTGCTGGCATCCCCGGCGCACTGTGTCGGAAAGAACTGCAGATGCTGGTTTCCACCGAAGACAGACACAAGAAGCTGGAGTAACTCAGCGGGACAGGCAGCATCTCTGGGAGAAGGAATGGGTGACGTTTCGGGTCGAGACCTTTCTTCAAACTTCAGATACGTCACCCATTCCTTCTCCCCAGAGATGCTGCCTGCCCCGCTGAGTTACTCCAGCTTCTTGTGCCTGTCTTCAGAGGACTGGGCAGATTTGACAGGCTGCAGCTGGGTGGGGAGAATGAAGCAGAGAGCGATCGTACTTGGCTGTGCGTTAGACACAGGGCTAGGCGGAGCAGAGCACTGGGCAGGAAGGCAGAGG